>NC_052047.1:79251763-79289263 GCF_903992535.2 Arvicola amphibius
GATAGAGAGAGAGAATCACAAGAGCAGAATATAGAGAAGAGCGAACGGCTAAGAACAATGGTTAGCAGCAAGCGGTTTTACCACTGACTTGTCTCTATCAATGACCTCCAGATTTGTCAGAACCCAAATCTGGCCATAGCTCCCAACCATAGCTGATTTCACCACCAAAGTTTGGATGAAATTCAGCCCTCACACGTCCTCTATGTGCCTGGTGCTCCTTGCCTCGCTGTGAGCCCCATCTAAGGAATTTTATTTCTTCATATTCACCACACTGTTGTTGGCCAATGACCATATATCAATTACATTCTTCATTGTTGTGACCAAATACGAGATAGCACCAACCTAAGAGAACTTACCTTGGTGCAGGGCTGAGAGGATCTGGCCCATCATGACAAAATTCATGGCAGCAAAAAGAGGAAGCTGCTCACTTACGTTTGATAAATCAGAAAGCAAGGGGTGAGGAGTGGCAGTAAATAGCTGGTTTTCTCTCTTGTCCCCCTTCTAACTCAGTCAGGAGCCAAACAGCTGGGACTGGAACTTAAAAAGCTCTATCTTTCTCTAGCCCAGAGACACAGCACTGTAAGTAGGCGACGTCTCCCAGATTCCTACTTAGCAATTGCTCGACCCCTCATAGCTTCCTGTTACAAAGTCACCCTTGATCAAACTGTGTAGAAACACTTCTTATTCTTGCTCCTTTTCCTACAGATAGAATGCTTACGAGGAGGAATTTGAGCATCTTAGTAAAATCAGTACACAGTTCCATGCGTATCTTTAAAGTCTTCTGACTGTAGGCTGGGGACCAAAATTCTCTGTGAAAGGAACATCTTGATTCATGTTGTTAGTCCTCAAGTGCCCTTCTGTTTTTAGCTCAGTCTTTCGTGTGTCAACTTATTGCATATAACTGAGTATTTCCTCCTCCTCCCTTCAGCTGTGCCTAAGCACTTATCCCAGCCTTTAACTTTTGGTCTTATTTCCAATCTCATGATTATGGATTATGATTTTTGACACAAAATGTTTTTTATCATTATCTCTTCCCAGGTAAATAGAAAATTAACAGGCTATTCACAGAAAAAAAGTCAACAATCAGCCAGTGTAGGTACCACATTTCAACTTTAAAGCAATCAAGGAATGCACACACATACACACACATACACAAACACACTCCATATATACACATATGTATGGCAGCTCTCCAATCAAATGAAATATTTTAAATAAAGATAGAACTGGGGGAAAGTATGACAATTAAAGAATAACATTATATCCTGACTATGCAATAGGAAGTAAAGTTTATATGGAGCAGGTACTAAAGTATTTTTACTCTTATTTTTAATAAATCCTAATAAAATGCTATGGATATGTAATAAAAATGAAAGACACAGGTTAGCTATAAATTTAATTATTATTCTTTTCTGATCATATTTACCACCAGTTCTCTCCTTAACTCTTCAGAGATCCACCCTACCTCTCCCAACTTTGTATGCTCTTTTGTTTTAACAACCTACCTAGACTCCAATCTGCGCTGCTCCTATATCCAGGGGTGTGGGACAATCTGCTGGAGTATAGTAAACCCACAGCGGCCACACCCTTAAAGAAAGCTGACTGTCCCTCCTGCGGAAGTTATCAACAGCTCCTCAGTTGGGGTGGGAGTCCTCTCGGATACTCCATGCTGAAGTGTTGGCTGGCTTGACCTTGTCCAGGTCCTGTGTAGACAGCCACAGCTGCTGTGGGGTCCTGAGTGCCACAGGACTGTGGCATGCAGAGCAGTTGCTCTCATATTCCCATCTTCCCTGACCTTTGGCTCTTACACTCTTTCTGCTCCCTACAAACTTTATTATGTGTGGAGAGAGAGAGAGAGAGAGAGAGAGAGAGAGAGAGAGAGAGAGAGAGAGAGAGAGGAGAAGGAGGGGAAGGGGGAGGGGGAGGGGGAGGGAGAGAGAGAGAGAACCCTAGAAAGCATCTATATACTCTATGATAAGAAAATGACTCCAGAAGCCACCGATGCCCAGTGGGAAACTTCATACATAGCACAGACTGAAAGCATTTTAAAAATCAGCAACATAGTCTGATATGAGGATAAGATAAATATACAATAACTTATATATTAAATTACTTAAGTGATTTCAAGGTTGCAACAGGATGCAGAAAATCCACAATGACTGGCATTAGATATTTAGTTTTTTAAATTCTCTGCTCACCTTTTTAGTTTTCATGTATTTGTCTCACAGATCACAGTTAATAAATCAATAACATAACACTGTAAAAGCTTAAGAACTGCGTCTAAGAACTGAGTTACTATCTGGCAATGATAGAAAGGGAAAATATAAACAATATAAATATAAACACCCAGTAAGAATTATATGCTAATAAAATGTACTAATAACTAGATTATTAGTGTAATTTTAAGCATAAAATATGGGACAGAAATTATATTGATGCCCTAACATTCAGGCTGGGCTACGAGGAGCAGGAACAATGTTCTTGAAAATGGTGGGTGGCTTGGGTGTTTGCCACAAAGCACTGCATGGTGGCCAGGCAGGAGAAAGTGACCTTGGTTTAAGACCTGCGGTGTGAGTGTGCAAACAAGGTGTCCTTGAGCATGCTGAGAAAATGTTCTCTCCCTCTTGTTTCTCTTCCTGAGAAGGCCACTGGGAACGTGATAGAGAGATGCAAATCATGTGTAACCTAATATAGGGACATCCACTGGTCACCTTCTGGGTATGAAAAATGTTTGTTCCTTTATATGGAAAAACAAGAAACCCAGGATAGCCAAAACAATCTTATACAATAAAGGAACTTCTGGAGGCATTACCATCCCTGACTTCAAACTCTATTACAGAGCTACAGTATTGAAAACAGCTTGGTATTGGCATAAAAACAGAGAAGTTGGCCAATGGAATCGAATAGAAGACCCGGATCTTAAACCACAAACCTATGAACACCTGATTTTTGATAAAGGAGCCAAAAGTACACAATGGAAGAAAGAGAGTATCTTCAACAAATGGTGCTGGCATAACTGGATGTCAACCTGTAGAAGAATGAAAGTAGATCCATATCTATCACCATGCACAAAACTCAAGTCCAAATGGATTAAAGACCTCTATATTAATCTGAACACACTGAGCTTGATAGAGGAGAAAGTGGGAAGTACTCTGAAACATATGGGCACAGGAGACTGTTTCCTACGTATAACCCCAGCAGCACAGACATTAAGGGCAACATTGAATAAATGGGACCTCCTAAAGCTGAGCAGCTTCTGTAAAGCAAAGGACACTGTCACTAAGACACAAAGGCAGCCTACTGACTGGGAAAAGATCTTCACCAACCCTGCAACTGACAAAGGTCTGATCTCTAAAATATATAAGGATCTCAAGAGATTAGACATCAAAATGCTAATTAACCCATTTAAAAAAATGGGGATCTGAACTGAACAGAGAATTCTCAACAGAAGAAGTTCAAATGGCCAAAAGACACTTAAGGTCATGTTCAACGTCCTTAGCGATCAGGGAAATGCAAATCAAAACAACTTTGAGATACCATCATACACCTGTCAGATTGGCTAAAATCAAAAACACCAACGATAGCCTTTGCTGGAGAGGTTGTGGGGTAAGGGGTACACTCATCCATTGCTGGTGGGAATGCACACTTGTGCAACCACTTTGGAAAGCAGTATGGCAGTTTCTCAGGAAATTTGGGATCAACCTACCCCAGAACCCAGCATTTCCACTCTTGGGAATTTACCCAAGAGATGCCCTATCATACTACAAAAGCATTTGTTCAACTATATTCATAGCAGCATTATTTGAAATAGCCAGAACCTGGAAACAACCTAGATGCCCTTCAGTGGAAGAATGGATGAAGAAACTGTGGAATATATACATGTTAGAATACTACTCAGCGGTAAAAAACAATGACATCTTGAATTTTGCATGCAAATGGATGGAAATAGAAAACCCTATTCTGAGTGAGGTAACCCAGACCCAAAAAGATGACCATGGGATGTACTCACTCATAATCGGTTTCTAGCCATAAAAAAAGGACATCGAGCCTATAATCCATGATCCCTGAGAAGACAATAAGAAGGCGAACACAAAGAAAAACATATAGTTATCCTCCTGGATATTGGAAGTAGACAAGATTGCCTGGCAAAATTTGGGAACTTGGGGGTGGAATGGGATGGGGGCAAGGGGAGATGGGGAGAGAAAAGTGTGAAGGGGAGGATGGGGAGAGCTTGGGGGAATGGGATGCTTGGATATAGGAAGGGTGGATATGGGAGCAGGGAAGCATATATCCTAATTAAGGGAGCCATCTTAGGGTTGTCAAGAGACTTGACTCTAAAGGGGTTCCCAGGTATCCAGGGAGATGCCCCCAGCGAGTTCCGTGGGCAGCTGAGGAGAGGGAGCCAGAAAAGGCCAGATCCTCTAGCCATACTGATGAATATCTTGCATATCACCATAGAACCTTCACCTGGCGATGGATGGAGATAGAGACAGAGCCCCACATTGGAGCACTGGACGGAGTTCCCAAGGTCCTGATGAGGAGCAGAAGGAGGGAGAACATGAGAAAGAAAGTCAGGACCGTGAGGGAACCTTCATCTGGTGATGGATGGAGATAGAGACAGAGCCACACATAGGTGCACCAGACTGAGCTGCCATGGTCCAAATGAGCAGCAGAAGGAGGGAGAACATGAGCAAGGAAGTCTGGACTGCGAGGGGTGCTCCATCCACTGAGATGGTGGGGCTGATCTATTTGGAGCTTACCAAGTCCAGCTGGACTGGGACTGAGAAAGCATAGGATAAAACCGGACTCCCTGAACATGGCGGACAATGAGGGCTGCTGAGAAGCCAAGGACAATGACACTGGATTTGGATCCTACTACGCATACTGGCTTTGGGAGGACCTAGCCTGTTTGGATGCTCAACTTCCTGGACCTGGATGGAGGGGGAGAGGAACTTGGACTTCCCACAGGGCAGGGAACCCTTACTGCTCTTTGGACAGGAGAGGGAGGAGTGGGGGGGGTAAATAGGAGGCTGGGAGGAGGCAGAAATTTTTAATAAAAATAAAAAAGTGAGAAAAAAAAAACAAAAAACAAAAAAAGAAAAATGTTTGTTCCTCAACAAGACTTCCGAGGGAAGAGCCCCCTGATGTCAGAGACAAGTGTTCAGTAATCTTATACTGAGCTACCTATTCATAATGGAAGGGGATCCTTGATCCTGTATGCAAAGGCTCTCTGGCTTGCTTGCTCACTCTCTGTCTCTTTCTCTCTCTCTCTCTCTCTCTCTCTCTCTCTCTCTCTCTCTCTCTCTCTCTCTCCCCCTCTCTCTCTCTCTCTCTCTCTCTCTCTCTCTCTCTCTCTCTCTCTCTCTCTCACACACACACACACACTCATACTCATAAAAGTTTTTCTTCACTTGGAACTGAGAGAAGTGCCTGACCCTATACCTTCTCACACTCCTTATCTCGGGCACTGGAGTGGATGGTAGCATAGTCCGCACACATTGTTACTGGCCCCTGAGTGCCCATACCTGCCTTGGACTAGCCTTGGATATTGTACTAGAGAGGAACCAATAAACTTTCATAGCAGCCTGTCAATGAACTTCATTGTGTGAGATTTTACAGTGAAAGTAAGCAACGCAAAAATTTGAATTTATTTCCCTGGAAACAACCCCTGGCAACGGAGCCTTGCATTAGGAATCTTGTGCAACTGTTCTCAGCACATGATGAATTTTGATTTTCTAACAGCATCTGTGCCAGAAGTCTCAGAGTTATTAAATTTGGTTTGATTTAATTGTTGTCTTTTTTATAGTTCTCAGTAATAAAGGCAGTCATATATCACATGATTAAAGTACTAAAACCAGCGACAAATCTCTATACTTCAAAATAGAACAGTATACGCTTTTTTAGAAACCAATCCTTAAGCTTGTATGTATTTATTGCTGGAGAGTATACCACTCAGAAATGTCAGCACAGCTTCCCCTTCACATAGCCTGGCCAAGAAAACGTGAGAGTTTCCGACAGTGACGAAACACTTAGTGTTAAGGAGAGCTCCATGAGGCGGAAAGAGGACTCTAGGCAAGAATCTTCCTCAGTGACACATGGTCTCACACTGAGAAAGAGATTGAAAATTAAGCTGTGTTGAGCCAACCTTCACAGGAACGTCAATTCCCAAATGAATGTTGTGTTGTCTATTTTATTCACTGCAATATTCCTTAATTAAATCTGCCATCCTGAAGGATCTCTGCCCTGATTAGCACGACAAATTAAAATACCAGAAGTCACTGTCAAATCTCATATATCTAAGTAAATACCCGTATTCCTCAAAATACAACAAAACACTAAGAAAAAAATCTTGTGAGGTCATTATTGACTGAATTAGCACACTCTTATACACAATTGCTAGACATTTCTTCTTTGATTAATCAATGTAATTCATATAAAAATAAAATGTTTGCTTTAGTTATCTTTCCATCATTATTGCATAGTAACTGAAATAGGCAACTTACAAAGTGAAAAGATTTCTTTTGACTTACAGTTTTAGATGTTTTGTTCAGTGGTTGTTTAACACTGTTCACTGTGGTGAAGCAGGATGAAAGACCCACTTACATCATCACATCCAGAAAGCAAAGCAAAACAAAGATGCTTGGGCCTCCATATGCCTATCCAAGGGCACTATTGCTTCCTCCCTTCCATAAGACCCTAGCTCCTAAAGGCTCCATTACTTTTCAAAAGTATCACATGCTGGGGACTATCACTCAGCATCTGGGCTTTAGAGAACACTCAAAAATACAAACAATATGAAGCTGAGTATTCTCTCAAGGTCAGTAAAGAATTGTGTTGGGATTTTGATGGGGATTTGGACTGAATCTGCAGATTGCTTTTGGTAGAATAGCCATTTTTAATCATGTAAATTCTACTGATCCATAAGCATGGGAGATCTTTCCATCTCTGATACTTTTTTCAATTTCCTTCTTCAAAGACTTGAAGTTTTAAACTTATCATACAGATCTTTCACTTGTTTGGTTAGAGTTACTCCAAGATATTTTACATTATTTGTGGCTACTGTGAAGAATGATGCTTCCTTGATTTCTTTCTCAGCCCCTTTATAGTTTATATATAGGAGGGCTACTGACTTTTTTGACTTGATCTTGTATTGAGCTACTTTGCTGAAGATGTTTATCAGCTGTAGGAGTTCCCTGGTAGAATTTTGGGGTTGCTTATGTATACTATCATATCATCTGCAAATGGCGATACATTGACTTCTTTCTTATTTGTATCCCTTTGATCTCCTTTTGTAGTGGGAAGCGGCGGGGCTGCGTCCCGCCACCCGCCGCTGGCTAGCTTTACACCCGAAATAATTACACGGAAACTGTATTCTTTTAAAACACTGCCTGGCCCATTATCTGTAGCCTCTTATTGGCTGATTCTCACATCTTGCTTTATTTAACCCATATTTAGTAGTCTGGGTAGCACCACGAGTTGTGGCTTACCAGGAGAGATCTTAACCTGCGTCCATCTCGGAGAGCAGCAGCATGGAGTCTCCTCTGGCGAATGCCTGAAGTGTCTCCCTCACTCTACTTCCTTGTTCCCACAATTCTGTTCTGTCTACTCCACCTACCTAATTTTCTCTTAAAGGGCCAAGGCAGTTTTCTTTATTAATAATGAAAGTAACACATAAACACTCCTCCATCATTTCCCCTTTTTCTGTTTAAACAAAAAAGAAAGGCTTTAACTTTAACATAGTAAAATTACATGTAACAAAACAGTTATCAAGCAAGTATTACAGTTACAATATTTAAATCTATTTTATCTTTTATCATAACTAAGGAAAGCTATAACTATCTATTTATTCTTCAACTCCATCAAAGACTCCAGAAGGATATAATGCTACCTAAGTAAACAAGAAATAAGTAACTTATAAAACTCTAGAAATGACAGAGACAACTCGCTGCCTGGACAGTCACCCAAAGTTCCTCTGTACCGTTGGGGCATCCATCTTCGGGCTTCAGGCCCACAGTATCCAGCAGACATTTCCATGAAGCAGAAAAATTCCAAAGACAGTTCAGTCACTTTCTGCTGTGTCCTGCAGAACGTCTCGCAGACTCTTTCACGAATCAGGAATCCTGAGAGACCATCTCACCTTTAGGCAAGTTTAGCAGTCCTCTTTCTGTGGGTTCCTTGTGTCCAGTTTATGCAACAGTCCAGGCAAGAGCAGTTTCTTGCCCAAATGGCTAACAAACTCCATAAGTAGCCTCTTCGATGCCCATCTTCCTCTCGAAGTAGATTGGTGCTGCCAGGAGCAGACGTGTCTCATTGTCATGAAAAACCCTAAGTTATTAAAACATTAAATGCCATATTCTGCAGTCTTTGAAAGATATGAAGAATGTCTATCTAACTGAAATATGTCTCTACATATCTAGAAAATCTAATAACATGACTATAAGCTTAACTATTATCAATGATTATCCATTAACAACCTATATTTCCTAATTATACATTACAATTTTTAAAATGAACTACAATCACAATAGCTTAATCAAGATCAGAAATACATATACATATAACAAATTGACCTTAAAATCCATACCAATGCAAATTATTCATATCTATATCATCTCCCCCTTTAAATGTAAAAGAACATTTATAAACAATATTTGGGAAAATGGGCGCAGTTATTTCTCTCCAAACTGCTTCCTGCTGAATGGGGGCGCTGTTATTTAGGTCTTTCATGGTATAACCTGTCTGCTAGGTTCATCTCAGTCTGCAGTTGAGCAAAGTAATTTTTTGAAGATGTTCATAGCAACCTTTCAGGAGGGCGTGGTCTATCATACCATATTGGGATAGAAGCAATCCACAGAGTCTTGTCCTCTGTGAAAACAAAAGAAGAAACTCTTTTCCAAAGCATCATGTTCTTAAATCCAAATCCTGAAGTCATACCATTAAGATGTCCATTTTGGTCTAGACTGGCAGCCCATATAATGAAATGTCTCTCTGTATTTAGCTCCTTTACAGTCAAAAAAATCAAAGAAAACACAACAAAATACATAATCCAGACTCTCTGTGAATTTTCCATTTTTACGTGGCTTATTTTTACTCTATCACTTTACTTCTTTTAATCTATAACTATCTGTACTCTGTCTCTTTAAAGACTTTAACCTTTTTTTTTAAGGCATTAACTTTATTCTCTATATTTTCTTTTTCTCTCTTTTAAGCCTACGTGAGCCATTTAAAGGCCTTCTATGTCTGAATCTTTTCTATTGTGAATCTGTAATTTTTTACTATCCAGGAGCATTTCTTAAAAGGTTAAGCACTTCTTAAAAACTTAAGTTGCGCCACTTATAGGTAATACGGTACTGCCTGTTTACAGCCAAGTCTAAACCTTAACTGCGCTGTTATTGTGGTAATTACGATAGTTCCTGCCTGAGGTCAGCACAGTTCAGCATGGCGGAGCAGAGCCAAAGCCGCTCCTGCCTCAGTCATTTGGTGCCCCTGAGCCGCACACAGTTCCAGGCACACAGCAGTCGACATTGGAGCCGCACTCAGCAGTTTAATTCTGAGACTGAGCGTGCAGCACAGAAACTCTTTTCATCCAAGTTACAGCCGAATCAGATGCGCAGAGCACTGCGCAGACTGAAAACACCTCTCTCTCTATGGCGGCAGGAATCCGCAAACGCTGTCCCGCTCGCCTAAGCCTGATTCCGCCATCTGCCCAGGTGCAGGAAGGGAGCAGTGAGCCATTGGCATGGTCTCAGAGTACTTTCTTTCCGATCCCAAGCGGGCAAGGTTTTTAAGTGGATTTAGCCCCACGTTGGGCGCCAATCTGTAGTGGGAAGCGGCGGGGCTGCGTCCCGCCACCCGCCGCTGGCTAGCTTTACACCCGAAATAATTACACGGAAACTGTATTCTTTTAAAACACTGCCTGGCCCATTATCTGTAGCCTCTTATTGGCTGATTCTCACATCTTGCTTTATTTAACCCATATTTAGTAGTCTGGGTAGCACCACGAGTTGTGGCTTACCAGGAGAGATCTTAACCTGCGTCCATCTCGGAGAGCAGCAGCATGGAGTCTCCTCTGGCGAATGCCTGAAGTGTCTCCCTCACTCTACTTCCTTGTTCCCACAATTCTGTTCTGTCTACTCCACCTACCTAATTTTCTCTTAAAGGGCCAAGGCAGTTTTCTTTATTAATAATGAAAGTAACACATAAACACTCCTCCATCATCCTTTTACTACCTTATTGCTAGAATTTCAATTACTATATTGAATAGGTATGGAGAGAGTGGACAGCCTTTCTTGTTCCTGATTTTAGTGGAATTGCTTTGAGTTTCTCTCCATTTAATTTGATGTTGGCTACAGGCTTGCTGTAAAATGCCTTTATTATGTTTGCGTGTGTCCCTTGTATACCTGATATCTCTGAGACTTTTATCATAAATGAGTGTTGGATTTTGTCAAAAACTTTCTTAACATCTAATGAGATGATCATGTAAGTTTTTCTTTCAGTTTGTTTATGTGGTAGATTACATTGACAGATTTTCATATGTTGAACCATCTTTGCATCTCTGGGATGAAGTCTTTTTGATCATGGTAGATGATCTTTTCGATGTGTTCTTGTATTTGGCTTCCTAGTACATTATTGAGTATTTTGCATCAATGTTCATGATGGAAATTGGTCTGTAATTCTCTCTTTTTTTTTAATCTTTGTGTGGTTTGGGTATCAGGGTGACTGTGGCCTCATAAAATGTTCCTTCTGTTTCTATTTTGTGGAATAATTTGAGAAGTATTAGTATTAGCTCCTCTTTGAAAGTATAGTAGAATTATATGCTAAAACTGTCTGAAGATATCTGATAGGTTCATTTGAGTTACAACGTCTATAAGATTCATTAATTCTCTATGTAGTTTTTATCTGGGTGACCTGTCCAAAGGTAAGAGTGGGGTGTTGAAGTCTCCCATTATTAATGTGTGAGGTTCAATGTGTGATTTAAGTTTTAGTAATGTTTCTTTTAAAAATGTGGGTGATCTTGTATTTGGGGAAAAGATATTAAGAAAATGTGGCACATTGACACAATGGAGTATTACTCAGCTATTAAAAAATAACATGAAATACGTAGTCAAAAGGAAGGAACTAGAATAAAATCCTCCTGAGTGAAATAACCCAGTCTCTGACAGACAAACATGGTATTTTGGAAGACAAACTTCTAAGTGAATATTAACTGTAAAGTAAAAGATAATAATGGTACATCCACAGAGCAGAGAGACTAAGTAAGAAAGAGGGCTTAAGGGATGGATGCAAAGATCTCCTTGGAAAGGGGAAATTGAATAGATTTTTCAGGCAGACTAGGGGGGGGTGAGGTTGGGAACAGTGTTGACAGAGGTTTCTGTCCCACCTGGTCCCACAGCTGTTGAGTTACAAAGAAACACACAGAGTCCTACATTAATTATAAACTAGTTGACCTATTAGCTCACACTTCTTATTAACTAACGTTTACATCTTACATTAACCCATAATTCTTGTCTGTGTTAGCCACATGGCTTGGTATCTTTTATCAGTGAGGCATTCTTATCTTGTGTCATCTGCATCTGGGTGATGACTGCAGACTGAGCCTTTTCTCTTCCCAGATTTCTCCTATTCTAGTTGCCCCACCTATACTCGCTGTCTGGTTGCTCTACCCATACTTCCTACCTGGCTACTGGCCAATCCACATTTTATTAAGCTAATACAAGCAACAAATCTTTACAGGGTAGAAAACCATTGTCCCACAGTACTCCTCCCCTTCTTTCAAAACAAGAACTCTGAATCTCCTTTGTTTAACTTTTTCCTGCCCATTATCCTTAACAACTTGTAACCAACAATCTAAATGAAGGCAAATATCTATAATCCAATTTTTGGGAATGTGGGCATAGTTTTCCAGGCTACTTCCTGCTGACTGAGGGCTCTGATAATCTTATGGGAACCTAAAGAAAATTTAAGATTATAGTCAAGTCCTGACTAGAATATTTTGTGAGGCTTGATCATCTCAGCTAGCAGTCTTGAAGCAGTTCTGGATGCAGAACTCAGAGGAAACTCCAACAGAGGTCCTCTGAAATGTTTAATCATCTGGGCAATCTGCTCCTATCACAGATTTTTTTTTTGGGAGTGGAATCCTTTATTAAACCTGATTTTTCTTAACCCAGAATGAATCCACAGCATCTCATTTCCCATGGAAACAAAAGCAAAACCTCTTCTCCAAAGTAACATATTTTTGACTTAAATTTTGAAATCTAGGCATTTTCAAAATACATATGTTAGATTAATCAAACAACATTTATAATCAAATGTCCTTTAGCAGCTGTTGCTCCTTCCTCATCTCTCAGACAGTTCAAAGACAACACAATAATATATAGTATCCAGATTCTCTGTGTATTTTCCATCTTTACATAGCTTTATTTTTGTAGTGTGAAGTGGCAGGGCTGCGTCCTGCCACCCGGCTGCTGGCTAACTTTACACCCGAAATAATTACACGGAAACTGTATTCTTTTAAAACACTGCCTGGCCCATAGTTTCAGCCTCTTATTGGTTAATTCTCACATCTTCCTTTAACCCATATTTAATAATCTGGGTAGCACCACGAGGTGTGGCTTACCAGGAGAGATCTTAACCTGCGTCCATCTTGAAGAGGAGCAACATGGAGACTCACTATGGCGAATACCTGAAGCATCTCCCCCACTCTACTTCCTTGTTCCCACAATTCTGTTCTGTCTACTCCACCTCTCTTAAAGGGCCAAGGCAGTTTTCTTTATTAATTAACCAATGAAGGAAACATAGACAGATAACTCTCCTCCATCATTTCCCCTTTTTCTGTTTAAACAAAAAAGAAAGGCTTCAACTTTAACATCGCAAAATTACATATAACAAAACAGTTATCAAGCAAGTATTACAGTTACAATATTTAAATCTATTTTATCTTTTATCATAACTAAGGAAAGCTATAACTATCTATTTATTCTTCAACTCCATCAAAGACTCCAGAAGGATACAATGCTACCTAAGTAAACAAGAAATAAGTAACTTTCAAACTCTAGAAATGACAGAGACAACTCGCTGCCTAGACAGTCACCCAAAGTTCCTCTGTACCGTTGGGGCATCCATCTTCAGCCTACAGGCCCATAAGTATCCAGTAGACATTTTCATGAAGCAGAAAAATTCCAAAGACAGTTCAGTCACTTTCTGCTGTGTCCTGCAGAACGTCTCGCAGACTCTTTCACGAATCAGGAACCCCGAAAGACCATCTCACCTTTAGGCAAGTTCAGCAGTCCTCTCTCTGCGGGTTCTTTGTGTCCAGTTTATGGAACAGTCCAGCCAAGAGCAGTTTCTTGCCCAAATGGCTAACAAACTCCATAAGTAGCCTCTTCGATGCCCATCTTCCTCTCGAAGTAGATTGGTGCTGCCAGGAGCAGACGTGTCTCATTGTCATGAAAAACCCTAAGTTATTAAAACATTAAATGCCATATTCTGCAGTCTTTGAAAGATATGAAGAATGTCTATCTAACTGAAATATATCTACATATCTAGAAAATCTAATAACATGACTACAAGCTTAACCATTATCAATGATTAACCATTAACAACCTATATTTCCTAATTATACATTACAGTTTTTAAAATGAACTACAATCACAATAGCTTAATCAAGATCAGAAATACATATACATATAACAAAATTGACCTTAAAATCTATACCAATGCAAATTCATATCTATATCATCTCTCCCTTTAAATGTAAAAGAACAATTATAAGCAATATTTGGGAAAATGGGCGCAGTTTTTTCTCTCCAAACTGCTTCCTGCTGAATGGGGGCGCTGTTATTTAGGTCTTTCATGGTGTAACCTGTGTGCTAGGTTCCTCTCAGTTGGCAGTTGAGTGAAGTAATTTTTTGAAGATGTTCATAGCAACCTTTCAGGAGGGCGTGGTCTATCATACCATATTGGGATAGAAGCAATCCACAGAGTCTCGTCCTCTGTGAAAACAAAAGAAGAAACTCTTTTCCAAAGCATCATGTTCTTAGATCCAAATCCTGAAGTCATACCATTAAAATGTCCATTCTGGTCTAGACTGGCAGCCCATATAATGAAATGTCTCTCTGTACTTAGCTCCTTTACAGTCAAAAAAATCAAAGAAAACACAACAAAATACATAATCCAGACTCTCTGTGAATTTTCCATTTTTATGCGGCTTATTTTCATTCTATCACTTTACTTTATTCTGTCTCTTTAAAGACTTTAGCCTTTTTTTAGGCATTAACTTTATTTTTTTATATTTTCTTCTTCTCTCTCTCAAGCCTACATACATTCATCCAACACTGTGACTCATTTAAAAGTCTTTTATGTCTGAATCTGTCCTATTGTGAATCTGTAATTTTTTTACTGTCGAGAAACTTGTTTGATTTGAGCCTTTACATTGCTAAGCGCTTAAGACTCTAAGCTGTGACATTCCTAGGTCAAAAACAGGTACTGCGGGCTTGCCCCGCCCAGTCCAACATGGCGGAGCCGCTTGTGACTCTTAATCGGTTGCACCTCTGAGCTGCAGAGCCTCTGGGCTATTCTGGATGTTGGCTCCACCCCTCTCCAATTTCAAAATGGAGGATGTACCATTTTCTACTAGCTCTGGGGCCTCCAGGTAGGAGCCACACTCAGCACTTTAATTCTGAGACTGAGTGTGTGGCACAGAAACTCATTTCATCCAAGTTACAGCCAAATCTGACGCGCAGAGTACCGTGCAGCCTGGAAACATCGGCAGAAATCCGCCATGCTCTCCCGCTCGCCTAAGCCTGATTCTGCCATCTGCCCAGGTGCAGGCAGGGAGCAGTGAGCCATTGGCATGGTCTCAGAGCACTTTCTTTACGATCCCAAGCAGGCACACAAACATCCAGTCCATAAAAGCCACTGAAATGCTTTATAGCCAGAGTTCGCACTGGCGGCACAGCCCCAGGAAGCCGCGTTTTAAGATGACTCAGCTTTTTCTCTGCCACTATTGCCGAAACAGAAAATCTCTCTACGGCACGTCCAGGCAAACAGCAGAAAGCTGTGTTAAACTCTCTCTCCTTTATTTAAAGCTTTTTCAGGTTTTTACGTGGATTTAGTCACCACGTTGGAGCGCCAAACTGTAGTGTGAAGTGGCGGGGCTGCGTCCTGCCACCCGGCTGCCGGCTAACTTTACACCCGAAATAATTACATGGAAACTGTATTCTTTTAAAACACTGCCTGGCCCATAGTTTCAGCCTCTTATTGGTTAATTCTCACATCTTCCTTTAACCCATATTTAATAATCTGGGTAGTACCACGAGGTGTGGCTTACCAGGAGAGATCTTAACCTGCGTCCATCTTGAAGAGGAGCAACATGGAGACTCACTATGGCGAATACCTGAAGCATCTCCCCCACTCTACTTCCTTGTTCCCACAATTCTGTTCTGTCTACTCCACCTCTCTTAAAGGGCCAAGGCAGTTTTCTTTATTAATTAACCAATGAAAGAAACATAGACAGATAACTCTCCTCCATCATATTTTAAATTCTATTTCTTTTCTTTTTATTTTTAATTTTTATTTATTCTTTTTTTTTGAGACAGGGTTTCTATGTGTATCTTTGGCTGTCTTGGAACTTAATCTGTAGACCAGGCTGTCCTTGAACTCACAGAGATCCACATGCCCGTGCCTCCCAAGTGCTGGGATTAAAAGTGTGTTCCACCACACTCAACTACTTTCTTTCTTCCTTCTTTCCTTTCTTTCTTTCTTTCTTTCAAGAACTTTATCCTTTTTTTAATCTCCAAAACATATATATATATATATATATATATATATATATATATATATATATGCACACTGTAAACCATTTAGAGGTTTGTTTGTTTGTTTGTTTTATCTGAATCTACCTTTATTGTTTATCTTTCTTTTTCTGACCACATAAGTCTTTAATTTGCTAAATGATATGGCTAGGATTAACATGGCTTTGATGGCTGGATCCACCCCATTTCTTAGCTTTCTGAGAGTCTAGCTTCATGGCAGAGGTACTGGTGGGAGTCATGTTTTTTGTCACAACTCTATGGAATTTCAAGGTCCCTGCCACCACCAAGAAGCATGCTGTCAGCTGTTCATGAATTCCATTTAAGTGTTTTGTAGTGTGGTCTCTTAAAAGAGCTGCAAGGTTTTTGCTTCTAAAGCTGAGTCAGGAAGCCACTCTTAAATGAGACACACTTAACTTTAGCAAGCAGAACCTACCTGAGAAAATGCTGCTACCAAGATTAACTTGTGATTAACTCTGGATTGTGTGTGTGTGTGTGTGTGTGTGTGTGTGTGTGTGTAGAATTACTTCCCAAGCTCTCTCAGGTTTTATATGCATGTAGCTGGCCATGTCGATGCCAAAAAGTGGGGTAGTGCTGTGGGACAATGGTCTTGTACTCTGTAAAGATTTGTCACTTATACTGGTTTATTAAAACACTGATTGGCCAGCAGCCAGGAAAGAAGTATAGGCAACCAGAGAAGGAGAATTCTGGGAAGATGAAAGGTAGTCATCACCCAGACATGGAGGATGCAGGATGAGAAGTCTCACTGATAAAAGGTGCCAAACCATGTGTCTAACACAAACAAGAAGTATGGGGCTAATTTAAGATGTAAGAATTAGTTAATAAGAAGCCTGAGCTAATAGGACAACCAGTTTCTAATTATTGTAGGCCTCTGTGTGTTTCTTTGGGACTGAATGACTGTGGGACTGGGCAGGACAGAAACCTCCATTAATGGGACAGGAGGAATCAACTGAGGAGAAAAGAAAATACTGGGAGAAAAAACTGAAATTGCAGGTATTGGGGGCAAATTGGAAACCTAATGCAGTGAGAACTCTGTGGAACCTATGAGAGTAACCCTAGCAAAGACTCCTAGTAATGGCCACACAGAGCCTCAATCTGTAACCAGGCAAAGACTCAAGTGGAGAGACTAGGACACCATCTCTTTGACCTACAGTTTATCTTGCCTCCAGAATGTTCTGGCACCAGAGCCTAGGAGAATCCTCATCAAAGAGACCAGAGAGACTTCATTCAGCAACTGATGAGAACAGATGCAGATCACTACAGTCAAATATTGGGCAGAGCTCAGGGAGTCCTGAGGAGGAGGGGGAGCAAGCAGAGTGGTCAGGGACACCAGGTGAACATGGCCCACAGAGTCAATTAACTAGGACTCTTGGGACTCAAAGGGATCAGGGAACCTGTAAGGGTTTATCCTAGGTCCTTGGAATAAATGTTATGGCTAAGTAACTTGGTGTTATTGTGGGATTCCTAACACTGTGAGAGGAACATTTACTGACTCTTTTGCCTACTTATGGGACCCTTTTTCTTCTACTGGGTTGCCTTGTCACGCCTTGATATGATGATAGGTACCTGGTCTTATTGCATCATATTATGTTGTGTTTGATTGAAGAGAAGAAAAGAAAAAGTAAAAAGAAGAGACTCCTCCTCAAACATCTCCATACCTGGCTCAGCACTTGACTGAAATGATTACTAGCAATTGAAAAGAACACAGAATGCAGTTCTTAACTAAAAAGGAAAAAGATCCAAATAATAACAATATGAAAAGGCATATAAGCCTCAGGTAGAACTGTAGTGTAATCAATACAGTGGTCACCTTGACTCACCCAGCAACAAAGTTCTAAGAGCCTAGTACATGCCAAACGTCCTTCAGAACTTGAGGATAATGCAGGAAAAGAGACACAGTGGCCAACCTGGTATAATCTAAGAGATCAAGGAAAGGAGATAAGCAAAGAAAGAAATTGTGTGGTAGATAGAGAGTAGTTCAAGGAGAAAAGTCGAGCATGAGAGAGGTAGTAGGCAAAATAGCAAGGCTTTGTGTGTGTGAAACAATATGACAAAAAGTCCCCACTGCAAAGACAACATTAGGGGAAGGTGGGGAGACCAGTGTGGTCAGAACAAGCCAAGGACTAGAGGCATATTAGCGCAGACCAGATCTCCTAACAGGTTTGGAGGCATCAGAGGATGTTTAAGTGACTTTTTCACTCACTCTGAATATACGTGAGGTCACTGTAAGATTCAAGACAGGGGGATAGCTTAACGTTCAACTTTCATTTTACACCTGACTTCCTTCTCAGCTATTGTGTATGTGGTAAGTGCCAGATGTAATGTGTCCACCTTCTCACTTCTTCCTGACCACGGGTCTTATGATCTCATCTTTCTTGACAATGAAGATAGTAATTAGCCTCCCACTGTAAAATCATTAGTTGACCAAACTAGGGTTGAATCGAGTCTTCTCCTTTCCATTCTAACCATTCTAACCACTTTTTACAAAATAAACAAATCTGTTACAATAATTGATAATCCAGTCCTGGTGACATTTAGGCACAGAAAAGTCACTGGAAATGCCAGTTGAAATATAGATTGTGCGTATAAAATTTTCAGAGTTTGCAGAGGGCTTTCATATTTATTACCTCATTCGCTAAGCAGAGCAGTAATGAGCACCATTGCCTTGGCAGTAGCGGAGCTACTTGAGACACAGAAAGCAAATTCATCCAACACACAGTTCTTTACGATCTTCCCGGTGCGGGAAGCCTCAGGGCTCAGTGGATATGGACAGAACAGAAACTAGGACTAATTCGAAACACCCGGTGCCAATGGCATGCACCCTGAAGACTTAGAAACCAAGCCCCACAGCTAAGCTCATGAGGCTCCCACAGTGAGTCCTGATGACACAACCAGGTTCTCTGACTTGGGTCCAATATACATCTGTCAGTTTGTTCCGCTTTGCATTTTTCACTGATCTCTAGGTTGGATTTGGTTTGCTCTTCAGCTCCTCATCCTTCATTCAGACCTAAGCTTCCACGGGTCCACCCACACCCTGTGTCCCTAGCTTGACCCAGCTTCCATTAGTAATGAGGGTTCCACCCAAGGAGGATCATGTCCCAGCTGGATGCTGCAGCTGCACTTGGCTAGGGTATTCCAGCACTCAGAGCCTGCCAGGTGCTCCCCTCCTGGCCAGATTGCCTCTGCTCTGCGCCCCTTTCTGGTGGAACCACCGGTCGACCTGTGGCAGCTGGACTGGGTCATGACCTCCGAGTAGAACTGGTGTATCAGAATTACCTGTGGGGAGTATTACAACGACACTGCCAGAAGCTGGCCTCAGACTGCTTGATTAGTCAGTGTGGGGCACAGCCTCAGAATCCGCTTTCCTAATAAGTTCCCAGGCAATGAGCATAGTGCTGGACATATTCCATATTGAGAAAATCACTTCCTCAGGCCCACGAGTAATCAGAAGCGGATGGATTGATGTGTGAGTGTTGAAGAGTCACCAGGTCACAAACCACATTCCTGGTATCCTGAAAAGTCCTAGGGAAGAAGAAAATGATATGATTATATTTTAATTTCAAAAAGTAAAAAAAAAATGAAAGGGAATAGAAGAAGCCTAGGTGAGCCAAAGGGCATCTATGAATTTACAGAGGTTTTCTGTCTACATTCTGGGTACAAGAACTATATTCAAGAGTTATGACATCCTCCATAGGACCTTATCCTCCATAGGACCTTATAGTCAATGTCAAAGAAAAAAACAAACAAGCCAAAAACCAATATTCAAGTATAGGATAGCTGGGTCATATAATAATTCTATTTTTAGTTTTTGCATGAAGCTCCATATTGATTACCATAGTGGCTTCACCAGTTATACCCCTTCCACCTTCACTGAAGAGAAGTCCCTCTTTTCCCCACGTCTTGCCAACATTGGTTGTGATTTGTTCCTTGATCTAGGCCATTCTGTCTGGAGTGAGATGCTAAATAGACCCCTGTGTGGATAACCTCAAAGTGATTTTAGTCTGCATTTCACTGATGGATCAGGATGTTGAACATTAAAAATGTATATTAATCGTCCTTTTGTGTTTCTTCTTTTGAGAGCAGTCTGTTTACCTCATTGGCCCATCGCCAGGCATATTTGTGATTTGGGCTGATTTTTGCGATTCTTTATGTATTCTGGGCAATCATCAGCTCCCTGTCTGAGGTACTGCTGGCAGATTTTCTCCTATTCTGAAGGCTTTCTCTTTACTCCTCTGATAGTTTTGTTTTCTGTTAAGAAAGTTTTAAATTTTATATAGTTTCATTTGTCACTCCTTGAAACTGTTTTCTCTGGCACTAGACTCCTATGCAAAAAGGCCATGTCTATAGCTCTAACTTCAAATGTATCCCCTGTGTTTTCTTCTAGTGGATTCAGCGACAACAAGAAATCCCATGAAGTTTAACCAGAGTTAGAATTCCACTGTACACTGTAGTATTTCAGAGTAGCTAGACTCCACCCATAGTTGAATTGTATCTATTTTGGAAGACTCCTTGTAATACAGTAACTTCCAAGTCCACTATTCAATCACTTTGCAGACATGAAGATAATAATTTTTTATCATAACTAACATTTTTAGAGTACTGATCATGATCAAGGTACTTGTAAAATAGTGACTTAATTATCCACACAGGGGTCTATCTAGCATTTTGCTTTATTTTAAAGATACTAAAACTGAGACTTAGAAGTGAAAATGACTTAGCAAGATAAAAGAGAGAGCACGTGTAGAAGCTAAGAGTTCTACCCAAGGAAGGTAGCTTCCTCAGCCATCCACATGGGATTACAATGTATCCTGAAATGAAGCTCAGAACCTGTTTGTTTAAAAATAATATTAAAAGTGTAAAAAAATTAAATAAAAAAGATGAAAACCAACAAAACAACTCTTATATCCCCATCACAGAAAGAGCTACAGTTCAGTTTTTGGGTTACCAACATTTTTGGTTCTTTCTCCTTTTTTCTGCTATAAATATATAGAACCTAAGATATAGAAAACTATAATAGAATTTTTGTAAAATGACAGACAGTCTATATTTTATTTTGAAAAATGTATGTTACTTGAAAATTAAAATAAGGTAGAAAGAACAAAATAAAATCATTCAGTACTCCTAGAATATAAATCCCCCTCAAGAGGCTCATGAGGCTTACATGGAAATTTAAGGATGTTCATATAGCCACAAGACAAGAAGGAAAGTTACCCTGGCAACCAGTGACTTCTTGGTTTGCTCCTGTACATTGACTTTGCACTACATGCTGTAATGTATGATGGAAGATGTGCTTTCACAAATACCAGGAATTTCACTTAGTATCTTAGCAGATTTAGAATTCACTGAGTTTTCTTCATTCAATAATTTTCTACTTCTCATCATAATTCAAGACAAACAAATCTAGGTTAGAGGAAGAATTTAATATAAATTTGATAGACATTTTACTCACTAATTTTTCTGGAGGGGATACAAGGGAAAGTATTATTTAATTTTAAAATGTTTTTGAGAATATCTTACATAGGTATTATATTTACTCATTCACATCATTTTTACCCCTTTTTTCCCCATTCCAACTCCTTCAATGTTTCCCTACTCTTTCTAGAGTTCATAATCTTCTCTTTCATAATTACCATTGTTGAATGCACACATGCATAAATATAAGCAACTGAGTCCATTTAATGTTGCGTGCATGCATGCGTGTGTGTGTGTGTGTGTGTGTGTGTGTGTGTGTGTGTGTGTGTGTGTGTGTGTTTAGGGCTGAAAACTTGCGGTTAGGTAACCTATCAGGGAGGCTGATCCCTGGAGATTGACCCTCTCTCCCTCATCAACCATTTATTGCCTTTCCCTTTCATCTATGTGCAGGACCTTGCCGACTCTCTGTTGTCCATGTTCACATGTGAGCTGTTGTTGCCATTTTGTAGGTCTTGCTTATGCAACTATATTGTTGAGATTCCATGGGTAGAACTTATCTGTTAGGTCTAGGAGCCACTATCAGCAGATGACCTGGTCCACTAATTCTTACAGCCTTTCTGCCACCTTGTCTATGTTCCCTGGAGCCTTAGGTGTATGAAGATGTAATATAGATGTACTGATTGGGTCTGGGCATCTCACAGTCACTATTCTCTATATTTTCAGAAGCGTGCATCTCTGTTGTAGCCACCAAGGCTGTGGAAAGAGCTTATCTGATGCGGAATGAGAGTAATGAGCATCTGTGAATATGAGGTCAGGCATTTAGCATCCAGGCAGAAATTAAAGAGGTTTAGAAAAATGAATACAATTAGCACTCCTCCAACGTCTATTACCTCATCAGTCATGGGTAGATGGTTGGTTTCACATCATAAGGCATAATTCCCTTTTCTTGAGTCGCTCTCAAGACTAATTAAACAGTTATCAGTTACCCCAAAGATAACAGTACCTCTATTATACCATTGAAGGGTATCTTGCCAGGATGGCCGTTTTTTGTTCAGGACTTTACAGCTGGGTATGAGTACAGATTCCTTTACTCCCTTGGCTACTTGGGTCACCTTCTAACACTATGATAGCTAATTCTCAGAGAGAAGACTTCCAAGTCAGTTCCAGCTCAGTTACAAAGTAATGGGTCTGAAGTACGTGGTGTCTTCAGAAGTAGAGTTTTACCATTAAGTTGGAGGAAGCAATGGAGAACAGTGGCAATCACCTGTATTTTTCTGGAAGTCTCTTGGAACCTAGACCAACAACTTGAAGGGAGATTTCTCATAGTTGGGAATTTTGTTAGATAGTGTATGTCATGAGAAGTGGCAGGCTTCATACCACCATCTGGCTAGCTTATACCCCAAAATAATAACACACAAATTGTATTTATTTAAGCACTGCCTGGCCCATTATATCTAGCCTCTTACTGGCTAACTCTCACATCTTAATTAACCCATTATTAATAATCTGTGTAGCACCACAAGACTGTGGCTTACTAGCAAGATTCTAACCTACATCCGCCTCGGGCTGGAGAATCATGGCATCTGCCTGACTCTGCTTCTTTCTCCCAGCATTTTGTTCTCTCTACTCTGCCTATCTAAAGCTGCTGTCCTATCAAAGGCCAAGGCAGTCTCTTCATTTGACCAATGAAAGTAATACATAGACAGAAGACCCACCTACATCATTTCCCCTTTTTCTGTTTAAACAAAAAGAGGGGTTGTTACTTTAACATAATAAAATTACATATAACAAAACAGTTATCAAGAAAGAATTACAGTTACAATATTTATTTATATCTACTTTATCTTTTATCATAACTAAGGAAAACTATAACTATCTATTTATTCTTCAACTCCATCAAAGACTTCAGAAGGATATAATACTGGCTAAGTAAACAAGAAATAAGCAACTTCCAAACTCTAGAAATGACAGAGACATCTCGTTGCTTGGACAGCCACCGAAGGTTCTTTTGTACCATTGGGGCATCCATCTTTAGCCAACAGGCCCATAATTTTCAGCAGACTTTTCCATGAAGTAGGAAATTTTAAAGACAGTTCAGTCACCTTTTGCTGTGTCCTGTAGAATGTCTCACAGACTCTTTCATGAATCAGGAACTCCAAAGGATCATCTCACCTTTAGGCAAGTTCAGCAGTCCTCTCTCTGTGCGTTCTTTTGTGTCCAGTCTATGTATCATTCCAAGCAAGAGCAGTTTTTTGCCCAAATGGCTATCAAACTCCATATGGAGTTTCTTTGATGTCCATCTTTCTCTTGAAGTACATTGGTGCTGCCAGGAGCAGACGTGTCTCATTGTCATGAAAAGCCCTAAGTTAGTAAAACATTTAAAATGTCATATTCTGTAGTCTTTGAAAGATATGAAAATGCCTATCTGAAATATATCTATGCACAAATAGAAAATCTAACTAACATAACTATAAGCTTGACTATTATCGATGATTATCTATTAACATATTTTTAATTATACATTACATTTTTAAATGAACTACACAATCACATACCTTAATCAAGATCAGAAATACATATACATATAGCAAAATTGACCTTAAAATCCATACCAAAGCAAATTATTCATATCTATATCATATCCCCCCTTTAAATGTAAAGGAACATTTATAAACAATATTTGTGAATATGGGCACAGTTATTTCTCTCCAAACTCTTTCATGCTGAATGGGGGCGCTGTTAATTAAGTCTTTCATTGTATAACCTGTGTGCTAGGTTTATCGCAGTTGGCAGTTGAGCAAAGTAATGTTTTGAGGGTATTTACAGCAACCTTTTGGGAGGGCGTGGTCTAACATACCATATTGGGATAGAAGCAATCCACAGGGTCTCATCCTCTGTGAAAACAAAAGAAGAACCTCCTTTCCAAAGCATCATATCCTCAGACCTTTATTTAACCAATAAAAGTAACACATAGACAGAAGACCCACCAACATCAAGTGTATTCACTCTATCTATCAATCTATCGATCTATCTATCTATCTATCTATCTAATATCTATCTATATCTCTACCTTTTTATTTATCTATTATTTATCTAATGTATTTTTAAGTAAGTCTATAAAACAACATGTATTTTGCAGGTACTCTAATGTTTTGTATATTTTGCTTTGACCATTGCACTTGGTAACTTCTCTCTAGCTTGCTGAATGATTAGCATCCAGAAATATTTTTGCACTATTATTCAACTGTGCTTAAGTGCATGTATTTATTTAATAGTTTTTCCCAAAGCACATGTATTGGGTAACAGATTCTTTTAGGTCTTCTGCAAAGTAAAGGCTCTGTGACTTAATGTGTTTGTGGAAAAATCATAACTGTACCCAGATATATGTAAAATGTGAGAAGTTCTACAGAGGAAAAAGTATTTTAAATCATTAGTGTCATAGTTTTATCACTTTGAATGTCCTCAGTGACAAGCGCTCAGTTAGATTATGCTCATTGCAAGCCAGTAATCAACACTGAAATTTGTCTGTCTCGTAGCCTGGAGGGCTGCAGGCCTGGAGGGCTGCAGGGCTGGAGAGAAAGCTGCAGGGCTGGAGAGCTGCAGGGCTGGAGGCCTGGGAGGCTGGAGGCCTGGGGGAATGGAGAGCTTCAGGACTGGAGGGCTGTGGCCTGGAAGGCTGGAGGGCCAGGTTTCGTTTCGAAAGCCAGTGCTAAGCAGCAATGCTTGATCCTGTGGCCTCCAATTCCTAAGTGGAGTGGAGACTTCAGGTAAGCCAGGACATCTGCTAAAGATCACAGATGCCAGAGGGTCTCCAAAGCCATCAGTTCAACAGCATCCACTGAAAAGGGACCATTATTCTGAGAAATACTGCTTACTTTTCCAGAAGTAAAACCTCTTAGGTGAAAGAGCACTCTACGTAAATTTCCATACTTCAAGCTTTTCCTCCTTCACAAAGAGAACAGCTAAATTTCACCCGATAGAGCCAGGCAAGGCTGACTAAAAGGCACAAAATCTGGCTGTTGGAGCAGCGCTGATTTCACTTTTACTGCCTTTGAAGCTCAAATCCGTTTGGTAACGGAGCCTAAGCATCGAGGGAAAAGAGTGATGTGAAGAACAGAATGCCATAGCTGATGGATTTGGGAAGGCATCAGATGACTGACGTTTCAGCCAGCTCACAGGGGAATGCTTTCCTCTTTACTCCACAGCGCCTTCCCGTCAGTATCAAATCATTCCCACACTATAAAATAGGCCTCCAAACCCTGTGCCTTGCAGGAGGCCAAAATTTTGGCTTTTGCAGGGTGTTCTCCAGAATCTGAAGTGGATTCCCAAACCAGCAGTGTCTCTGCGGTTTTGTTCAAACTCAGAATCATTTGGCTCAGGCTGTAACAGTAATTGAAAGAAGAGACAGACAGTCATGTATGTTGGCAGGTCTCGTTGACAGGACATGCCTTCCTCTCTCATCATGATTTTATGGCACTACGGCTGGGTTTTGTCTCCTGTGAACGCGTTGATCATTCATGCTCAATCTTTTGTTGCTGCTTAGCTATTTTTCCTTTTGTATATTTTGAGAATAATTTTAAAGACATTGCAAAATACTTGTGGCACACTACATATAAAGTAAAAATAATGCATTATGGGCTATATAGGTATTTATAGCAAAAAAAAGCATGCAAGTTTATAAACATGTACTGAGAAAGTTCCTGTGATTTTCGAGTTCACATGTAAGTATGTGGTCTTGGGCATGTCCTGTTGTTTTGGGTGGACAATATTTATTCAAACAGAAAAACAAATAAGCAAAAATCCTTTTAATGAATTGCAGCTAATTACAATATGGCAAGAATGTGTTTTGGTTCGCTCTGTTATATTTTCTTTAGGAATAGTGCCCCAAGCTGCCACAGTGGAGGGAAGGTTATTTTTTAACAGAACATTCTTTGAAACTAGGAGGGAAGGAGTGAATACAGAAATTATCTGCTGTCTAAATGCGTCCTGCTTTTCCCCCCTGTTAACTGACTTTATACATCTTCCTTGAGGAGAGCACACATGCCATTGTAAACACTGTCTCTGTGACTGTAACACTCTTAGGCTCCAAAACGGGGGGGAAATAATCTTGTTGATAAGGGACTTTATCAAGTACCAATAAATGAATTTTGAGTAGGAAAATGTTCGATTCTTTGAAGAAGGCAGAAGATTATCAGATTTCTTTTTTAGAAAAAAGTCCTGGTAAGTCTTCTGGCTTACAGCAGAGATTGTAATTGAAAGAGAAGCAATAGAACCATTATTAAATTTTACCACATTATTTTATATATTAATCAAGATATTGTTCTTGAAATGTCCAGTGAGGTCTTCTAATAAAATTATATTTGTTTTGCACGTACCACACACTATTTCTCATATAGCAATAAGCTCACATTATTATTATTTTCTCCATTTCTCAGAAAATTAACCTGAAGTAAGGTCTGAGCCATATGCTCGAAGTTACAGTTAGTGAAAATGGTTTACGAATTCCAAACCTTATCTTCTAATCTAAAAACCTTGAATAAATTAATGCAAGTATATAGCAAATTTTCCTCAACATGGTGTCTAGATCAGTTCTTATAAAATTCCATTCCCTTCCTTACACCCGTCAAGGTCTCACTATAACTGTGTGTAAGACATTATGTTAGCCATCCCTCCATGGAATCTCTGAGTTCATCTCTACCCACAGTCTTCATTGCTGATTCCACTCAGGCCCCGCGGACACCTTGTTGGTCAAACATGCCAGGCCTACCTTCATACATACTATATGTACACATAAATATCTGTTCTCTTATTAACTTAGAATGTGCAACATTTTTGGTGTTTACTATTTATTGTTTTGTGCATTATTTATCTGTCAGTCTAAACAAGCAGAGATTACTGTGCTCCCCGAACACAGCAAAGGAATGCTGTGAAATTATAGAAGATTATGGACACTTATTTCAGGCTTGCAGAATGAATAAATACTGAGAGCTGCGTTTTTCTGACATATTTAAACAAAATGGTAAGCCAAGTACTGGTCAAAATGAAAATGATGACCACACCATCAATTGGCATTCATGGTCTTTCCCATTGGCTTTACAGAAAGCCAGATGTGATGCTGGAAAGGACCTTGGCTCACAAGCTTATCCACCCATAGAACCCCTGCCACTACCAGCCCAGGCGAAGTCAGCTAAGCCACCTTGGCACACCCACCCTTCGTTTTCAATTAAAGATTGGAAAATCTTCAATGCCTCCCTCTCATGGTTGCCATGACAAATGAATTATTCTTCATATACAGTCTGCTCAATAAGCAGTATCAATGGCAGTAATAAATGCAGTGACTTTTACAAATATGCAACCATAAAATGGTCCGAAAGAGTTAAGTATTGTAACTCTCAGTTTTAAAACACTATTTCTGGATAAATATTAGCTTTAAAAATTGTATAAATAGGCTCTTGTTTTTCTAGCATCTCCAAGATAACCCGTAAACACCTCATCTGACCAACACAAAAAAAGTGTATCCTCTCAGATTCTTCAAACCCCTTACCCTAACGACTTTTTCTATACTTAAAAAAGCACTGGGGACTTCAAAGAGTAATGTGAATTATTCCTAAAAATACTTATTTAACACATTCAAAAGTAGAATTAATGACATTTTAAGTATACACTAGTTCATTTAAAATATCAACAGTAAGCCCTTTATGGTGCTAAAAAGCTCCTTTGAGAATCTACGTTTTTGACAAGGCCATTGATAGGAAGGGTAGCAGTTACAGGTTCAGAAGTCTCTTTCATGTTGCTTAACAGAAACCTGAGCCCTCCTGTCGGCCTCGTGTCCGGTTTCTAGAGATATCATATTGCACATCACACAGCCTTTGGGAGACCTCACAGTACACTCATGAGAAACGAAAACAACAAAGACAAATAGCTTTCCAGTGTTATTCTGAAAGGTGTGGACTCCGAAGTGGTTTCAGAAACCTTCTCTTAATGTTTTGAGACACATTGGGATCTAAGAGGCTCAGTTATGGGCTTTTATGGTTGGGGATTGATAAGAATGCAGCATTTTGCAATTTTTCACAAATCATTTAGAACCTTCTGTTTTTAAAACTTAAAAACATGAAAATCATGCCTTTTATCTCTGTTTCGTCCTCACAAAAACAAAAAAGTCCAAACAAAAAGTCACACATCAAAGATTTAGTGTTCCTAGCTTAGTGAGCACCAACACCCTTTCTACCACCCTATAGTGTCCAGTATTCAACCCTGGTTTAAGTGGTACTTAACATAACTGAATGAGCCCCTAAACATTCTGTGAAAACCATATGCTTAAAAAAATTAACCCAGAGCAATATTTTCCTCTTATTAGGCATCATTAAATACTGTTCTAGGAAACAAAATCAAGTGTCATTCAGCTTTCATTATAGAGCTACAAAAACAATGAGGATTTTTCCATAACATAAATGCTCATGAATCGGCACTGGAAGCTAGAGATAACTAATTAATATGTACTCAAAAAAGGGAGGGCATTTTACTAAATAAATCACCTCTTGGACTGAATTTTAAGCCATCCTCTGTTATGTAATGAATAACACGTGTAGCGCTCCCAGAGCCAAAAGCAGGGGAAGCGGCGTCAGTCAGCAGTCCTAAGGCCTCTGTTCCGGGCTTCAGCTCCTGTCTGGAAGCAGGCACCACAGACCTGCAGAGGGCTCATGCTACGCTCCCCTGGGGCTTCTGCTATCTCTGCAAACCGGGGTCATGGAAACCTTGCCATCAATCTGAAAGGAGCCGATTTTTTTAAAGAAGGAGAATGTCCCTCGAGACAGAATTAGCTGAAGCAATCTGAGTCCCTGAAGAAAGATTTGAAGCTTAGGTAACTCGGGTAGAAGGGAGTGTGCGAGTGTGCGGGAAGGATCCAGAGGAACTTTGTAGAACTCAGTTTTGCATGTGTGTGCCAGGGGCAAATGCAGAGAGTGCAGAAGGAAGTGGGCATGGTGGCGGAAGCCGGAGTCTTTTAACCTGGATAGTGACTTAAATAGCAGGCTCGCCTCTCTCACCGCTCTGAACCACAGCCCGAATGTCACAAACTCTCCATTTTCCAAGGTTACACCCGAATGAATCTCGCTGCCAGCTTGAAGCATGCTTTGATGTTGGTTAGGGTCTTGAGTACTCCCAGTGGTCTCTGAGGGGGGCTCACAGATCTGCACTGCTGAATCAAGAAAGAAAAAAATCACCAGTCTGGAAGAGTTCCTCTTTCATTCCTTCATTATAAATACTGAAGCCTAAATACTCACCAAACATGTCTAGACCAGAGTGGTATTCCTGACAGCTTTCATCCCGCTGTGCCAAGCCTCCTGGCCCTCTCTGACTCTGTTAAGTCTGGCCCAGGAGAGCTCTGCAGGCCCAGAGGTCTCTTTGATCTTCTTTTGTTTTTCTTCTTCTGGTTTCTGTCCCATAGGCTTATATCAAATGATGCCTCTTCCTAACTCCCCACACGGGAGGAGGCTGTTCCTTCATTTCATTTGTCATGTATCATACGTGATTTCCTTTGGCATCGTGCCCTGTCCCCTGGGAGTAAGAGAGACTCCATCCTGGGGACCCTCAAAGATTCCTGTCTGCGTCTCAGCCAACACTCAAAGCTACAGACCTGGATTACTGGGGAGACTGGGGTCAGGCTCACTCCAGAAAAGCTGAGTAGAAAAGTCTCTGCTTTTTTCGAAATAGGGTAGCATACCTGACTCCACAGACTCTCCCAATGCTGACTTTGGGAACTTGAGAAATAACCCCAGAATATGGAGACAACGGATGAGAGCAATATTTGAGAAAGGGACTAAAGAAGGGAGGACATTCATGTGACCCAGACCGTGGGGAGTCTTCTCAAGAGAGACCACTAAATCAAAGGATCAAAACAAACAGGGCAAGGAGCCTGTTGATCACAGTGGCCCATGGTGGCATTCCTATGGTGAGGTAAGACAAACAGGAAAGCTGTCCAGATCTAGTGGGTGGGCTAGCCTAGAGTACAATAACAGAAACAAGTGAGATCCTGCACCACCAAGGTGAAAGGTGAGAACTAACTCCTGAAGAGTCACCCTCTGACCTTCATACATGTACCATAGCACACACGTGCATGTGTTTGTGTGTGTAAGTGTGTGTAGGTGTGTCTGTGAGTGTGCACGCATATCTATATGTGTGTGTGTGTGTCTATGAGTGCATATCTATGTGTGTGTCTCTAACAATCTGAGAGCGTAGGTTTAAAACTATGTTAAAACTATGTTCTGCAGGTAAGAAAGACCACATAATGTTAGGATGCTGATTCACAATTTTGGTAGTATCCCCTCTCCTTCTTCCTTCTAGCATGTCTCCCCTAAACACAGTCACCAGAATCTGAAATTCATCTCTACTATGAAGCAATTTTCTGGTTTTTTTACTTTATCTCTATATCTCGCTTTTCTGGTATTTTTTTTGGGGGGGGGTCAGAGGTACTCACCCCAGAACTTCATAATTGCAAAGTAAGAACTCTGCCAATCAAATTACATCCCCAGCATTACCTCAGTCACCTTCAATGCCACCAAAGTTTTGCTGTATTATCTCAATGTCAATAAAAATCACAAAAGATCCTTGTATAAGGCAAGTTCTCCAAACATGTCAAGAGCAGACACATGAGCAAGGTTTCACGAGAGGAAAATATCTGTAAAAATCATTGGATGAATGGTGTCGGAGCGACCGAGCGTGGAGGACAGACTATGACATATCTTAACTCCAGGGACAAGGCAGGGCTGGGACCTGCTTTTGGTTGGTTCAGGCTTTTAAAATACCTTAATTCAGTTTTGCCCCATAAACGTGGCCATTTACTCCAGATTTTCCAATTTGCACCATATTTTCCCCCAATCCTCCCCATGAAAAATTTATATGGTATTAGTTGTTATACCAGCTTTTGAAATCTCTAATTGTATTCTCTCCCTCTTCCTCTCCTTCATCCTCTCCCCCCTCTCATTTCTCCCTATCTTCACCTGTGTTTTGGCTATTGCTGTTTTGTTAGTCTTGCTAAAAGCCATTAATTTTTTCGTTTCAAAGGGCTTTTCCCTTTCTGCTGTTCTTTAGACTTTGATTCATTTGTTTCTCACGGTGCTTTATTTTTCTTTCCTCTCACTAATTTCTGTTTGTTTTGTTCCTTCCAAGTTCTTGAGATGCACCAATGTTTTGTTTATTTGAAGTCTTTCACTCTTCCTCTTGTGACAGAGGCGCTCACTGCTGTTAACTTTTCCTTTTGGTGTAGCATTGTAATGGATCACAGCTTTTAATACTGTGTGGTTCCACTTTCGTTCGCTTCAATGAATTTAAATTTTTTTCCGAACTCAATGACCCGCTGTTCAAGTGTTTATTATTCTTTCTTCATCTATGTCTAATTTCTAAAGTTCCTCATTTTATAACCAGAGTAGATACAACATATGACTTCATTTACTTTAATTTGCTAAAATCTATTTTCAGCCTTATATATGAGCTACTCTAGAAAAATTCCAAGCATTGATAAAAATAATGTATTTTGTACACGAGCAGGAAGTTTTACAATTACATGTAAATCTGATCTCTAATAATACCTATCATTTTGTTCATATTCTAGTCATTTTGATACTTTGTTTCTCCTCTCTTATTCATCTTTAGGGTATTTGGTAATGCATAATTCTATTCTATGCTCTTCAGTATGTCTGTTCCTTCATATTTTATCATGATGGAAATTATCTTTCTTTTGCATTTGAACCTTATATAAGGCTAGTCTGGTGAACATGATTTTCTTCAGTTTTCATTTATGTTAGGTCTTTTATTTCTCCTTCATTTGAGAATAGAAGACAACGGTATAGTAATCTGGCTGATGGTTATTTTCAAGATGTGACATATGTCATTCCATGTCCTCTTGATCTGTGGAATTTCCGCTGAGAAGTCTGCCGTTACTGGGATGTGGTGGTGACTTTTATGTATGACTTAGCACTTCTGTGTGTGGGAGTGGGACAAAGGAAGATCTAGGGTATCTTTATTTTCTTTCTGCCTTATTGCCTTGAGATAGGTCTCTCACAGCACAAGAGTTTGCTGTTTTGGATAGTCTGTCTCAAAGGTGAGCTCCCAGGATCTACCTGACTCTGCCTTCCAGTGCTGAGGTTACAAGCACATAAATGTCACCATGCCTGACTTTTTATGGGAGTGTTTAGAATTTGAACTCAGATCCTCCAGCTTGTAGAACAAGAGCTCTTACCCACTGAGCCATCTCCCTACTCTTGTTTGGCATTTGTCTCTTGCAGATTTTAAAATCCCTTCTTTGTTCTTCATTTTGACAGGCATATATAAGGATAGACATGTCTTCTGGTCATGCCTTATAGTTCTGAGTCAACACATTTTCTATTTATTTATTTATTTATTTATTTATTATGGACATCCACATCTTGCCTAAGATTGGGGACATTTTCTCCTTAGTTTGTTAAATAAATTTTCTATGCCCTTAACCCTTTTTTCTTGCTCTCCAGACATGACGAGTTGATGATTAGAGATTGCTTTATAGTTCCAGTAATCTTGATTACTCTCCTTATTCTCTGTCGTCTTCCTCTTTCTCTCTGACTGTAATGTTCCTGCAGAACAGTCTTCATGTCTCAGTAGTCTTTCTTGCATTTGACCTAGCTTCCTGAGCTCCCACTCGGTTTCAATTTGGCTTACTGGGTTTTTTTCCCCTTCCTAGTGTTTTTGCTTGCTATCTCTATCTCTTTGCTGTGTCTCTCATTCGTATTCTGAATTGTTTTTCTGTTTTTATTTAACTATGCATCTCTAGCTGCCTGGAAATCAGTAATCACTCTGAATTCTTCATTAAGCATTTCATCCTTACTATATCTTTGGATGAGTTACTAGAGAATTACCTTTGGGGCGTGGCCTGTCTTCTGATTTGTGCACCTGGGATGCCCTTCTTCAGTATGCAGCTGCCTCTCCTACAGAGATGTCAGTTGTCAAGCAATTTTGTGTTTATTTCTAGCTGATCATCATGGCAAAGGTCTCCATGTAGCCTCTGAGCTGTGATTAGTGAGTCTGGCCACAGTGTACACACTCCAGTGTCAGGGAGACCCATTGTCACTGAAGGTCATGCAAGGATAGAAGGTATGGTGTAGATAACAGTGTATGAGATACATGTTGTAAGGCTAGTCCCATAGTAGGATTAGTGCACCCAGGATGCAGAGGGATTGCATCAAGCATTGCTGATATTGGCTATGTCACTACTAGGTGTATCTGGTACTCAGAGTTCAGTAGTGTTACAAAGCCAAGTCACATATCCTCTGAATAAACACTGGTGTGAGCCCAGATGCTTCCCTGCAAGAGGCAGTGACAGGATGACAGCACCCCTCTGTGGGACTCCCATCTGTTCTTGTCAGCACAGAAGGATAAGATAAGGGACAGCGATGATGATAGGGATCTGTGCAGGTGTGGTGGCAGCAGCAGCTCTGGACCACTTCTCTTGACTGCCCAGGAGTGTGACCTCAGCCATAGACAGAGAAGGTGCCTTGGCCGGAAGGCGTTCTCTCTCTCATGTACCACGTTAGCTATTTCAAACTTTGTTGGCTGGGAGTGGGTTATGCCTACAGTCAGAGAAAACTTACCTTAGCTGATGTGTGAGGAAAGGAGAATCTAGGTTGGCCTCAGGGCAAGTTTCTCTCCAGAGACTATGTGCCCCATGGACAAGATGACAGTTATAATAGCTGTGGTGCCCAAGAACACCCAACGCTCTCTAGTGAGTGAGGGAGTGATGGAATCAAAGAGTTCCTCCTTTGACTTGCTGGGCTGAGGTGCGAGGCACCATGTGCAATGCTAGTGGCAGGAACAGAGGGAACCGCATGATTACCTGTCTTCCGTCCAGCTCCACTGTGAAATCAATGTACTGGCTGCGCCTTTGTCCTCCACATTATTCTTGTGATAATGCTGCAAGATTTGAACTCTATGCCAATATCCAGTAAATCCCTCTTTTTTAAAATTATACTTTTCTTCTGGATTGATCAGTGTGTGGTTTCCCCAGTATTTAATAAAAAGAACAGTGATCCCTTTTGATGGAGGAGGGTCATCTCTCTATGTTACTTTCATTGGTTAATAAAGAAACTGCCTTGGCCCTTTAATAGGACAGAAAATTAGGTAGGCGGAGTAGACAGAACAAAATTGTGGGAGAAAGAAAGCAGTCACCATGCCTCTCCTCTCTGAGTCAGACGTAGGTTAAGATCTCTCCTAGTAAGCCACCTCTTGTGGTGCTATACAGATTATTAAAAATGGGTTAAACAAGATGTGAAAATCAGCCAATAAGAGACTAAAACTAATGAGCCAGGTAATGTTTAAATGGATACAGTTTCCATGTAATTATTTCGGGTAATGCTAGCTGGGTGGCTGGAAGTGGTCCTCCACCATTCCTTCTACACCCTTTAAGGTGACAGTTTAAACAAACATCCATTTTCTGTGTCTGGAAGGACACAGCTCTCTCTGTGGTGTTGACAAAACTCACACTCTAGTTTATTTTTGAGTGGTTTCACTCCAAGCATGTTGCCTTAGTTTGGGTTTTTATTGCAGCAACAAAACATCATGACCAAAGCAACTTGGGGAGGAAATGATTTATTTGGCTTACACTTCCACAGCAAGAAGTCCTATCCCTAGCTCAGGAGCTACTGACAATCCAATAGCTGTGGAGAAGGGAGAGTCACTTCATGGTAAAGTTATGACTTCTAGTAGGGTGGTCAGGGTCTGGAGGAGGGGTCAAGAGGACTTGAGAAGTACTAATTGAACTTGATGGGTTAAAACACACAAAACACAAAGTTGACTAAGCAGGGAAGTAGGGTTAATCTGGAAAATTTGAGAGTGGGTGAATATGATCAAAATATATTACATGAATTGCTGAGGGCATTAATAAAATATTATTAGAAAAGAAAATACTTGTATAATACAGATATGTCCAGAACCTCAAATATTTCATGCCAAAATTTCTTTGGCTTCTAAAAGTTTCATATTAGTAATCTGTTAGTTGACATTTTAATAAGAGCTTGGGACAGTGTGTTGTCAAGCAGATAACCTTTAAAAACTAAGTGAAACTAGCTACTTCAGGGTGAAAGCGGTGCATCTAAATTGTTATCATGCTGTGCTGTGATTTGACAACATCATGTTTTAATTATAATTCAATATTATAATTTCTTTCTGAAAACACATGCTTCTCATTATAAAGAAAACATTTCCCTCAAACTTTCAAAATTTGGAAACAACTTGGCAACTTGATTTCAGAAACCTGCTAAAATATGGCTTTATTCAACATGACTTTATCAGTATCATTTCATTGTTTATATTAGATTTACATATTTGTGTAAGATGATAATAACTGGGCAAGGTCAACGTGGGGTGTGTGCGAACTATATGCTATGTGTAACTTTTACTTAAATTTGTCTGTCCTCTAGAAATAATTTGTTTAAGATAGCTTTGAAGTGACATTAATTATGTAGCTTCTCTTATTATCAACACATAGACTATTGCCATTGCACCTAAAGCTTCCTTGTGCCTTGTATTCAGTCCCTGTACCTGATTGAAGTCCTGTATATCGCTGACTTGATGGATTTATCATTTTACAGAACATTGTGTCCATATGAAAATGTATTATAAATTAGAAGACGTGCAGCCTTGTGTGTCATCTGCATGTGTGATGGTTTAGAAACATGTCCTTATCAATTTATGAAGAATTACATGTCAAGCCAATCATATGTTCAGATATTTGGGTGACTTCTATTTCAAGGCAACTAATAAAAAGCTAGAACAGACATTCGTATACACATTTTCATATAAACAAGTTTTTATTTCCCTTTGATAAAATTCAGTCATATAGCAATTATATATTTGACTTCTTAAGTGACACCAAATTTTTCTACAATGTGTGCACACTATGTTTGCTTTTGACAAATAATACACAAAAGTTCCAGTGTTTCATGTTTTTAGCAGGAATACTATGAAAATTCTTATTATATCCTAATAGGATAATTGTGTTTTAAATTTGGATCTTCCAGATGAATGATATCATTCAGCATATACCTACATCATTATTTAACATATCACAGACACTATATACATATATATGTATTACATATAGATGAGATGTTGAAATAACCAAGGATTTCTCCCATTTTAATTGAGGTGTGTCCTATTATTGAATTATAAATGTTCTTTTGACAGTATGACTATAAATTCTTTCATATGCAAGAGCATTTAAAAATATTTCCCAAATTGTAGCTTAACTTTTCATTATATTACCAATGTCTTTTTAAAGTTTTACATAAATTTTGTTGAAGTTAAATTTGTGAGTTCTATTTCTTTCTGGTGTGTGCTCTTGCTCCCAGAAACATTTGCCAGATGCACTAAAGCAAAAGGTCTTAGAAAACTTCTCAGAAAGGTCTTAGAAACTTCATTCTTTTTCTTATTTGCATATATATATACATATATATATATATATGTATATATATATATATTATGCTCCTCTCCCTTCCTCCACTCCCCTCTTCTACACTCTCCCATGATGCCCATGCTCCCAATTTACTCAGGAGATCTTGTCTTTTTCTACTTCCCATGTAGATTAGGTCCATGTATATGTCTCTTAGGGTCCTCTTTGTTGTCTAGGTTCTCTGAAATTGTGAATTATAGGCTGTTTGTTTGTTTGTTTGTTCTTTTTGGATTTATGTAATTAAAAGCCACTTATAAATGAGTACATATGATATTTGTCTTTCTAGGTCTGGGTTACCTCATTCAGTAAGATGTTTTCTAGATCTATCCATTTGCCCATAAATTTCAAGATGTCATTAATTTTTTACTCCATTGTGTAAATGTACCACATTTTCCTTATCCATTCTTTGGTCAAGGGGCATTTAGGTCAGTTCAGGGTTCTGGCTATGACAAACAATGCTACTATGAACATAGTTGAGCACATGTTCTTGTGCCACGATTAAGCATCCTTCGAATATATACCCAAAAGTGGTATTGCTGGGTCTTGAGGTAGGTTTTTTCCTAATTTTCTGAGAAAACACTGTACTGATATTCAAAGGGGCTGTACTAGCTTGCATTCCCACTAGCAATGCAGGAGTTCTCCCTTTTCCCCACAGCCTCTCCAATATAAGTTGTCAGCAGTGTTTTTGTTCTTGGCCGTTCCTATAGGTATAAGATGGAATAGAAACTTCATTCTTAACATTGTAAAATTTAATCTCTTCTTTAAATAATGAACCATTTAGAT